>NW_027325970.1:960204-965204 GCF_048594095.1 Paramormyrops kingsleyae
ATTTGTAATAAGATCAAGTCTGGGGGCCCAGGAGTCTGAGACATTGACATTTCATCTCTGTGAGCTTCCTGAATCACCGGGTGGGGGCCCAAAGTAAAGGTGAATGCTAATCTCAAGGCCAGGCCGTGCCTTTGTCGCTATGGTAATGTGAAGGTCTGGGTGATACTATCATGCTAATTAGGGTTAGCACCTGGAGAGGCATTTGAAAGGCAGTGTTATGCTGATGAAATCAGGGCTGGGGAACTTCCAGGCTGATTCCTGGAACATGCTGTGCTTTGTTTAGTTTGTCTCCACCTCTGTGTATCCCTCCCCCCTTGAAACGTATAAGCTGCGCCGAGCTGAGTCTTAGTCAGACTTGGATGACTACAGCGGCGCATTGGCGAGTTCTCAGTAAAGAGGAACTTCGGCCGGAGAGATATGCCAACGTCTCCCGGTCTCTGCTTCGACAGAGGAAAACGTTTCCAACACGACCCTAGCTCCAAACCCTAAGCATAGGCCAGACGGGGCGACCATAGCTCCGAACCATAAGCTGTAGGCCAGACGGGGCGACCATAGCTCCGAGCCTAGGACAAGGGCGACAAGGGTCAGCCTCCGCCCGGGGCCTACGCATAGGCCGCAGTGACGAAATTTATAAATTGTTCAGTCTAGCTTCCAACATGACAGTATATGAACTGAGAGAGATAGGCAGATTGGATTTGCAGTTGGGGGTAAAGATGGGGACATTTGTAATAAGATCAAGTCTGGGGGCCCAGGAGTCTGAGACATTGACATTTCATCTCTGTGAGCTTCCTGATCACCGGGTGGGGGCCCAAAGTAAAGGTGAATGCTAATCTCAAGGCCAGGCCGTGCCTTTGTCGCTATGGTAATGTGAAGGTCTGGGTGATACTATCATGCTAATTAGGGTTAGCACCTGGAGAGGCATTTGAAAGGCAGTGTTATGCTGATGAAATCAGGGCTGGGGAACTTCCAGGCTGATTCCTGGAACATGCTGTGCTTTGTTTAGTTTGTCTCCACCTCTGTGTATCCCTCCCCCCTTGAAACGTATAAGCTGCGCCGAGCTGAGTCTTAGTCAGACTTGGATGACTACAGCGGCGCATTGGCGAGTTCTCAGTAAAGAGGAACTTCGGCCGGAGAGATATGCCAACGTCTCCCGGTCTCTGCTTCGACAGAGGAAAACGTTTCCAACACGACCCTAGCTCCAAACCCTAAGCATAGGCCAGACGGGGCGACCATAGCTCCGAACCATAAGCGTAGGCCAGACGGGGCGACCATAGCTCCGAGCCTAGGACAAGGGCGACAAGGGTCAGCCTCCGCCCGGGGCCTACGCATAGGCCGCAGTGACGAAATTTATAAATTGTTCAGTCTAGCTTCCAACATGACAGTATATGAACTGAGAGAGATAGGCAGATTGGATTTGCAGTTGGGGGTAAAGATGGGGACATTTGTAATAAGATCAAGTCTGGGGGCCCAGGAGTCTGAGACATTGACATTTCATCTCTGTGAGCTTCCTGATCACCGGGTGGGGGCCCAAAGTAAAGGTGAATGCTAATCTCAAGGCCAGGCCGTGCCTTTGTCGCTATGGTAATGTGAAGGTCTGGGTGATACTATCATGCTAATTAGGGTTAGCACCTGGAGAGGCATTTGAAAGGCAGTGTTATGCTGATGAAATCAGGGCTGGGGAACTTCCAGGCTGATTCCTGGAACATGCTGTGCTTTGTTTAGTTTGTCTCCACCTCTGTGTATCCCTCCCCCCTTGAAACGTATAAGCTGCGCCGAGCTGAGTCTTAGTCAGACTTGGATGACTACAGCGGCGCATTGGCGAGTTCTCAGTAAAGAGGAACTTCGGCCGGAGAGATATGCCAACGTCTCCCGGTCTCTGCTTCGACAGAGGAAAACGTTTCCAACACGACCCTAGCTCCAAACCCTAAGCATAGGCCAGACGGGGCGACCATAGCTCCGAACCATAAGCGTAGGCCAGACGGGGCGACCATAGCTCCGAGCCTAGGACAAGGGCGACAAGGGTCAGCCTCCGCCCGGGGCCTACGCATAGGCCGCAGTGACGAAATTTATAAATTGTTCAGTCTAGCTTCCAACATGACAGTATATGAACTGAGAGAGATAGGCAGATTGGATTTGCAGTTGGGGGTAAAGATGGGGACATTTGTAATAAGATCAAGTCTGGGGGCCCAGGAGTCTGAGACATTGACATTTCATCTCTGTGAGCTTCCTGATCACCGGGTGGGGGCCCAAAGTAAAGGTGAATGCTAATCTCAAGGCCAGGCCGTGCCTTTGTCGCTATGGTAATGTGAAGGTCTGGGTGATACTATCATGCTAATTAGGGTTAGCACCTGGAGAGGCATTTGAAAGGCAGTGTTATGCTGATGAAATCAGGGCTGGGGAACTTCCAGGCTGATTCCTGGAACATGCTGTGCTTTGTTTAGTTTGTCTCCACCTCTGTGTATCCCTCCCCCCTTGAAACGTATAAGCTGCGCCGAGCTGAGTCTTAGTCAGACTTGGATGACTACAGCGGCGCATTGGCGAGTTCTCAGTAAAGAGGAACTTCGGCCGGAGAGATATGCCAACGTCTCCCGGTCTCTGCTTCGACAGAGGAAAACGTTTCCAACACGACCCTAGCTCCAAACCCTAAGCATAGGCCAGACGGGGCGACCATAGCTCCGAACCATAAGCGAAGGCCAGACGGGGCGACCATAGCTCCGAGCCTAGGACAAGGGCGACAAGGGTCAGCCTCCGCCCGGGGCCTACGCATAGGCCGCGGACTCTGCCAATATGTCCCAGAGGCGAATGGCCACTGCGGGGCCTCCAGCCCGGGCAGAGGGGAAGCCTCCCCGGCAGCCCCATTAACGCCTAATTGGCCAGGCGGCCCCGTCTACACTTAGTTGAGCTGGCGGCCTCATTTACATTAAGTGGACCCGGCGGCCCCATTCACACCTAGTTGATCAGGCGGGCCCGTTCACACCTAGTTGATCGGGCGGGGCCATTCGCACCTGGTTGATCGGGCGGGCCCGTTCGCACCTAGTTGACCGGGCGGCCGCATTCACAAGTACCGCAGTGGGCGGCCTCGTTTACATTCAGGGGACCTGCCGGCCCGATTGACGTCTAGTTGATCAGGCGGGCCCGTTCGGACCTAGTTGACCTGGGGGCGGCCGCATTTACATGTAGCGCAGCGGGCGGCCGCATTTACATTAACCCTCTACCGCACACAATTTGATGGTACATGATAAGAAATTATTCCACATCACTTATTGGTTAATTTTGGGACATTTTATTGATTATGTATGTACATATTTATTTCACCGCCCCCCTCTCCAAATGATCTTTTGTTGCCTAAGGGCAAAGTTGTGCAACACTGATACAAAACCACAGAGAAAATTATGTCTTCATAGATCATAATACAATGCTCAGAGAGCAATGCAAAGTAACAAAATTTTTGATGGCTTCCCATCGTGCAAGAGGCATAACATCAGCAACATGTGCAATGTGGCTACTATGGCTCCAGAACATGCGAGTAGCTGGAAGACCAAATATTGACATATGGAGCACAGTGGCAAAGAACTGTTCAAGTTCTTGAACAGTAAGGTTAAGTGGCTTGCACAGGAGAGGTAATGGTGTGACATGTTTTCCATCGAGGGGTCTTGGAAGAACTACTGTCATCTTCAGGCAGACTGTCATCGTCATGTTCCTCTTCATCACTGGTGTATTGATCGTCTATAAATATATATACATATACGTCAACAAAAATACATCAATCACAACTAAAGCTTACATGACTGTATTGGATACCCTGTCTGCTGCACACACCTTTATTTCATTTGAATGACATCTAAAAATTTATCAACACATTTGATTTGTTTATGCAAATGAGTTCAATGACAACCAGAGAAGCAATATTTTAAAACCTACTTTCACTTCTGCTCAAACCTTTCTCTGCATTCCACTCCTCCTCACTGTCACTGCAGTCTATCTCACTGTCTGATGGGATATCCCTAACATGCTGATCCTGAGTTTTACTCCCATAGGAAAATCTTGTGTCCATTTTCTGCCAAAATGCGTTAAATTAAATTAGAAAATAATTTAAAAAACATTGTGCTTACAATGTGCAAAAGTACATGCAATAATATACTAACACACTGTCAAGAAAGCCTCTTAAAATCTACCCCTTATCGCAGAACGTTGCCCTAGGGCAACGAAAACATAAGCTATATTTCAGAACATGCAAAATAAAAAGTAAGTAAATAAAACCTGGGGGAAAAAAAAAAAAACAAGGCTTCTCTACAGCTTCATAGACATGCACATATTTTTTTATCTACAGATAATGCCAATATAAATAAGGTTAATGAAGGAAGCACAGCGGGCGGCCTCATTTACATTCAGTGGGCCTGCCGGCCCCTTTCACACCTAGTTGATCAGGCGGGCCCGTTCGCACATAGTTGACCGGTACGCCCGCATTTAAATGTAGGGCAGTGGGCGGCCTCATTTACATTAAGGTGACCCGACGGCCCCGTTCGCACCTAATTGACCGGGCGGCCGGATTTTCACAGTTGAAAAGGCGGCCGGATTTACATGCATTTGACCAGGTCGGCCGTATTTGCACATAGTTGAAAAGGCGGCCTCATTAGCATTTAGTGGGCCAGGAGGCCCCATTCACACCTAATTTAGCACGATGGGGGGTGGGGGGGGGGGGGTTTGGTGAGGGGGGGGGGGGGGGGTTGGGGGTTTAGCGCGGTGTGGTTGGAGCTGGGGGGGGGGGGATGGGCAGTGGCCAGCTCCCGGAGGCCTCCCGGTGCTCCCCGGGCTGCCAGGCGGGCACAACAATGTCCCGAAATCGACCAGACGAAGCCAGGCCTTCTGCCTGGGCAGAAGGGAAGCCTCCCCGGCCAGCACGGGGACGGCGGGCCGCATGGGTAAGTGGGGGTGGTGAGATGGGGAGGGGCCGGGGGTGGGGGGGGCAGTTTGGTGAGAGAGGTTTTTGGGGGGGGGGG